>NW_019640836.1:0-21708 GCF_000599845.2 Trichogramma pretiosum | reverse complement strand
TATCTTAGGAAAAAGTATATTATCAATGATCAAGTTGAATTTTGACTCTCAAAAAGAGTCAAAGTTCCACTGCATGAATGGGTAATATCGATTAAAATGCAGGCAATATTATGGTATTACAAAGCTGCCAGTTAAACTCCCAATCGGTTAAAAACCCAAAAGTTTAAAGGATTTTGGAGAATCGTGATATTTTTTTGCAGTTTTCACTATTCAAAAGCATGTCGAGCGCAAATTATACTTTTTGAAAACTGTTGTCTGGAAGAAGTGCGAGGAGCGCAGTTCATACTTTTTAAACGTGTTTCAAGCGCAGATTACACTTTTTGAAAAAATGGTCACCGCAGAAAATGTGTAAGATGCGCAAGCTACCGGTTTTGGAAATGTGAAATGAGTGCTAAAACAAGCGTAGCCTATGCTTCATACATCTTTTCTGCTATATTGCGTTTTTACACTTTTTTTTCTGTGACGATTTTTCAAAAAGTGTAATTTGCCCTTGAAAAACTTTTGAATCGTGTAAATTGCACGAGTTTTCCACAGAAACTTTTACACTTTTGGGTTTTCATTGTAGATAAACTACAGCATGTAATCATTGCGATCCAGCTATTGAATTTTTTCTAATTTTTTATGATTCCACATTTGAAAATCAAAAAAAATGGCACAAGCTGAGTATATTCGGATACATACTATAGTTTATCTGTTGTCGAAAAATTTTGAAAGTGTCTGGTCACTTCGATTATTTATTCTTGCATGTTGACGAATAAAAAACCACGCGATCTTGAGCAATTTAGTTACTTGGGTTACTTAGGTTTGCATATTTAATTATTATAAAAGACAGGAGTTTGATCGATAGGGTTTCTTAGGTTTCTTACAGTTACTTAGGGTTACTTGGGATTGCATATTTAATTATTTGAAAATTGCTTGAGCTAGGTGGGGTTGACTGCTCATGGTTACATAATCAAAGATAAAAAAAATGCACTGACTGGGTCCTTAGGGGGGGCGATCGCCCCCATCGCCCCCCCTCTGGATCCGCCCCTGCCCTCTTGGCGGTCATGTATGTGTGTTCATGTGTGTGTGTGTGTGTACGAGCTGCAACTCCGATCCAAACTTCGAGATCTCTGCTCTCGTCTTGCCTGTCAGTGCACGTTCGGTGTACTGCATATACATGCATTTGTATACCTATATACTTTGGCCGATCAAGCCGACTTTTTCTCTCTTTTTTAAACCTGGCTATTTTCCCCGATCATACACATATAAAGTGTGCATGTGTGTCTGTGTGTGCGTTCGCCGCGAGACCCTTTTCCCCTGCGCCTTTTTGTGTGCGATCCATTGCTGCAGTATAAATCCACGCGAGCGTAAGATATCTCCTGTCCGCTTGCTGGTCATTGTTTTGAGATTTTGACGTTTGAATCGATATAGCACATTGCACACTCAAACACACACACACACACACACACACACACACACACACACACACACACACACACACACATACTAAAGCACATGTGCATGTGTGTTATTCTCCTCCTTTTTCTCGACATAAAGCGGATTTACATATCAGATTTCACTAGCTGCGAGTGCAGTATAAATAATATACTCGCCAATTGATGTATATTTTTACGATTATTTCGGACTCTTTGTCTCTCTCTCTCTCGCTCTCAAAAAAAGTGATTCTTTCCTTCTCCAAGGATTACTTCATATGTGCGGTCGAAATTCGAGCAGCTTTCGACAAACTGTTCGGTACAGTGAATTTTTATTCTACCTCTTTTAAATCCGCGGATCAACTTGTTTTTTAGGGATTTGTAAGGATAGCATCGGCGATTTTTGCTTTATCAGTTTTTACGTTATAACTCATGCACATTGATGCGTGCTCACCTCGTAACTTAATGAATTGGAATATTTCATTGTGCGTGCTCGTATGCTCTCGAGTCGAACTTGCCGTTTCGAGACTTTACCTTCTCGGCGTATGCCACGCATAGGCGGGAGCTTGCCCAATGCAGGGTCTCTTCTACTCCTATACGACCATGCGATCTCGAGCATCTCGAGCAGATCTCGACTTTAAGGGCTTCGATATAACGCTTCTCAAGGATCGTTACGTATCTACCTCGTTCTGTGCAGATTGTGATGCATTGTTGATTTGCCTCCTTATTACCTCGTGCGGTTTGATTATTTCTTGACTCAACTGCGTACATACGTAGGATTTTCCCCAATAGTTGTTTTTCGTCTTCGCCAGCCACTTTGAGAAGTTTGAGTGATTGTGAGGGCCTAATTGATTTTCCCGATTGCTCGCTCGCAGCTGTACACGGATGATTCTCAGCATCAAGCAAGAGAGGCGAATCAGGTGAAAAAGGCAAAAACGAGCAATAGAAAAAATCTGGCTTTAGAATTACGTGACTCACGCACAGCACAGCTACCAAAGTAAGATTTCTTCTCGCTTCATTATGACCCAATTGGCAAAAGGACACGACGCGACGATCAGTTGAGACTGTGCAGTGCTCGCAATTTAAATTTCACATCTGCACCGATCAGCAGATAGGCATCTAATGCACACAAGGTTTACAATACTATCAGAACATAGAGTCGACTTTGCTGCTGCAGATTCGATCTTTCGTGCTGGTGCAGCCGCAGCGACCATAAATTGATTTTCCATTAGATCTATATACCAATGTCGAGTCTATAAGTGCCATATCACAGATCTCAGTCTGCGATATCTGCTAAAGAATCGCTTGAAATCCCTTGGAATTGAGCTTACAACTCGCGCGGCAATTGCACAATATAACAATTAAAAATAGCTCGCAAGCGAGTCCTGATAAAGAAAAGCTCCCTCTATAATGTCCCTATATTGTAACTGACGAATGAGATATTGAAAAAGCCGAGGCACGACAAGGTGCAGCACGAGCCGCATGTTCGATGTACGCCGTCTTTTATAGCTTTAGCGAAACTCGACAAGAGCGTGTATCTTTAATAATACTAATACAAAAACGGCAACACGCGCCAAGTGGCTCTATAGGTTTGTCAATTAAGAGCAGTTTTTCTGCCTAATTACTCAACTAGCTCTACTGCATGGAAAAAATAGTGCCAATTCTCTATAACAGCTGCATTTTGGTAGATTTGCTTGTGAGTGTAGTCGCTTCTGCAACTCGCTGCATACGCGAAACTTAGGACTGTAGAGTTTCAAGTGCATTATGCATCTCCCACATGCATTATCTAGGCGGTCGTAAGAGTTCGGCCGGTAGGCAAAGTCGTTATCTCTAACTCGTGCGTCGACATATATTATACAGCGCCAACCGCAGCTTATTTTTTTAATTGAGCCGCTCGAAAACTGTATTGCTACCGATATACATGCTGGCTTTTATTATTAGTGCGCGATGCAATTACTCGAGCCCGGTTGTATGCATTTCCTTCGATGACTTATTTTGTCAAGTCCCATTTTAATTAGATATATACCTAGTGGCACACAAATTTCAAACTCCTAAGTATATAACGGTATCTTATATTTTATCATTTTTTAAGCGAGCGAAATTCGAAATCGCAATATTCGTATTCCGGCAAAATATGTTTGAATAAGCCAGCAGACGTGATTTATAATGCACTGTCTTATTAATATTTTAGCAGGATCGCGGCGAGTTTGGTATATAAGAGAATATACGTGGCGCGATATGTAGTCGCATACACATAGTCGAGGGGCGAAAGGGTTTGCTCGAGCTGCATTCGTATACGCTGTTTCGAGACGAGATAATTTAAAACTCGAGAGCTGCATTAAAAATGCAGTGTTTTGAACGCTGTCTTTTAGGGGCTACACTTATAGTTCTTTGATATTTTAAAAATATAAGAGTTGTGTTTGCCACTTGATTATTAGCAATGACAATTTTCCTATTGTGATTTATGACAGTATAGCAAGCATTTTGAGTTTGTCTAAAACGGACGTATGAATTTTTATGATCGCGACTCTACCGACTCATTACGAATGCGATATTTTGTTATAATGCAATCCTAAAAAAAGGCGAATATAATATTATTGTGAAATTTTTATCGTATTCTTTGCGATCCGCACGCGACACAATGGCATATTGTTAATATAAATGAGTCGTCGTATACTCGCGTGTCTATGTTGTTTCCTCGCGTTTATAAGTATATACTTTAAGAGCTGCCTCGTACTTTGTACCTGACGTACTGATTATTTCATGGGTAAATTTTTAAAGCTCCACGTTTGAGCGAATCGATAATTCCCGAAAGAAACTCGTTAGCGAATCTTCCTTATTACTGCATAGCATAGGATAGATATATTCGCATAAACAGGCGTTGTTATGTGTGTACGCGTACCGTTTTTACACGCGCGCATGTGTTTCTTTGGTCTTATTGAAGTGTCAACGTGCATATGCTGATAGCTGTTTATGTGAGTGTGCAGCGCGCACGCACGGCGGCACACATAGGATGAAAAAAAGTCAAAATTGCGTAAACATCCTGTAACGCGGCCGATTACCACATTCAGAGAGCGAGAGAGAGAGAGCCAAGCGTAGCTGTGAGTGCATATACGCGACGATGACAACGGCGACGGTCGACGAGTATACTCATAGCGGCTGCGACAGTGTCGGCATTCACCTTTGCATACTGCACGATAACTCCCGCATGCGCCTGAGTATGCCTTCTGTTATTGTATATACACATGCAGGCGTGTCTATAAGCCTAAGCAATCGTTAGACTCGCTTGGCGTTCCTTTTTATCGGTGGCTCGATGTCCGCAAAAATATTAGATACTTTATTGCTTTAATTTGGATGCGCGACAGATCGTGAACGAGTAAAGAGCTGCGGCTTCGCCTCGAACCTGCAAGATAGGGTGTGCGTTTGGAGTATTGAGCCTCGCGAGTATTGCGTACGTGCCTGCTCGGCAATTACTAAGTGATAATAGGGATGCACGCCTATAAGCGTACATAACGCACATATTCCAGGCCGCAAGATCGATATTTAATTGCACTAAAGTTTCAAATGAGTTTTTTTTCTCTGCGGTTTTACACGAACTTGGGATACGAATTTTTAAAATTGAAAAAGCAACGAACAACTGCGTGCGAATCATTGTGCGCGCAGAGCTGACGATCAATGATCGTCATTATAATTAATTATCGCTTGCTGGCTCTCACTCTCTCTCTCTCTCTTTTGAGTGGACGCGCAATTTTGCGCTTTGTACATTGTTCCGCATCGATTATAATTCAAAGTATTTCAATCGCTACAATTTAAACTTTTCCTCGTAATTTCCATCCAGTTTCAGCAAAAAGATGCTCGTCATTGCTTTACGTTTCATACACATATCACTGCTTACTAAAGTGAATTATGAACTTTACTTTAAAGAAAAATAGGAATCAAAAATACAATAGACTATACTCAAGTATATCCCCAGCAGACAATTCGATTTAAAGCATAATAAAGCTGCAGCACTCGGTATCAGGTAAAATTTTACGTTATATTTATAAATCTGCATAATTAATTTACCACAAATTCATTTCAAATTTTCAATCCTTGATCAAATTTTTATTAATTCAAGTTTGAAATATCTTTGCATAGATATAAATGTTTAATGTTTAATCGAATTTTTATACGTTCCGTCAATCGAAATAAATCAAAAGATAATTAAGTGATTGTTTGGAAAAATATTGGAAGTAGTCCTAAGTTCGAGACCATTTTAACGCTTGAGCAATAAGTGTAGGCCCATTATGTAGGTTAAAAAATGGGCCGGCCCCAGCACGGCCGCATCTGTTTCGTGCGAAAGAATTAGGCGGTCTCAGGCAATAGTCGTAGTTGTAGCCTGTATATCGCCAGAATATCGTGCGTTTGGGACTGCGCAGCCGCGCGGTGGGGATGGCCGAATCGGTATTGGCAGCCTAAAAAGTGCGCCACGGCCATGTTTAGAATTACATAGCTCGAGGGGGGCCCCTCCTGTTTAGAAGGGCATGACGTCACGCTAGCTCGACGCGGTGTGTCGAGTGCGCAGGCTGCGCTTACCGCGCGAGCTGTGTAAGTGCGAGAACGCGCGGGCAAGATTAAGCTAGAGCAGGAGAGAGGCTCTTTCGAGTTTCGAGGCCGAGAGACGCTATTACATGGCCTGCGCTCGCCTGCATAGCATCTATGTAGTACGAAACACAGCTCTTTGGACTACGACTGCAGCGAGGAATTATCTATCCGAGCGAGGCCGTATTATTCGAAATAACGAGTCGAGATCATTTGCTCGCGATATCGCACCAGTGAATAATTGGCTCACCGAAAGCACTCGACGATTTGGGAAGAATTCCCAACGCGAAAATGCGCTCTATTTTGCAACGCCACTACGAGTGACAAATGTCAAATTTTAATAATTCATGGCGCTATCTTTTCTTACGAAAGACGCTGATCTCTCGATGCAGCGTTACAAAAACACACGCGCGCACTTACATTATTCAGTAATATGCGCGTGAAAAAAATCAAAATGTCAAAATGAATAAATTATTAGTTCGTTGGCGATGCTAAAAAGTTATTAATAGTAAAAAAAATTGCCGACCTCGTTTGCTATATAGCGCGGAAAAAAATGAAGAGAAAAACTTTACCCGTCCGATACGTATACCAGATCGCACCGCCGCCGCCGCCGAGCTAATATCGATTTCACGAGGCATTTTGCGAAATCTTGAGCTATAATAACACCGATTTGTTATAAAACTAGCGAGCGTTCGTCGGAAAAATATACATATATTTACACACATACACACACACACACACACATGCACGCTTATTCTATAATACACGGCATGAACTAATCTCTAATGCTTTATGGATTTTTCAACCTCTTACAAAAACCGGTACTCTTGATAGCCTTTTTTCCTTTTCTTTTTATAAATATGAAAATTCTAAAACGCGAGAAGTAAAAATATAAAGCCTCTCAACGTGATTTACTATAGGCTGCACGATACGCAGGCCTAAATGAGGGTATTGTAAAAGCTCGCGGAGCTGCATTCAATTACGAAAGTGTCGGTTGTTTAGCGCACGCGGCAACCTAATACAGCGCCGAGTGGCCATGAGATCCGAGAGAGGCGGCATTCGTAGTTTTTCGATTCAAGTATAATGTGCAAATTCTTCCAGCTCTCGCGTGGAGGCCAGCTCTAAATACTCTCGTTACAATAGCATCGAGCTGACGTTTTCAATGCTATACGCGAAGTGTATTTAGAAAAAAAATCAAGAATCTCAGACGATTCGAGGCAAAAATACCGAATGCTTTGCAGAATTCATCATCGCTCATTAGGAATTCTACCTCAACAAATCGAAAATAATTATTTGACAACGAACGAGCGAGCGAGCGAAGCGAGTTTTTACGCATTAATCGACGGCTTCTTGTCAGGGACAAATTCTGAGCACTCAAATGCTCGTAGCATGTCTTTACGTAATTATATAATTTTTATTTGCTCGTAATATTGTTTATGAAAGATCGAATACATTTGAGCTAGTTATAACGCAAGATTAATTTTCAAAAAATGCATGTACACGGATTAATTAAATCAGAATTTTAATAAATGAATCTTGAATGATAATTCAACAGATTCATACTTTCATACCATCGAATCCATGGATATATTGTTTTCATATTTCATTCACGAAAAAATAATTAACTCGCACGGTGGCAAAGCTTATTTTGCACGTCTTTCACAGAAAATAATTAATTAATTTTTTAATTAGATTTTTAAAAGTATTAAGATCATTATAAAAATCGCATTAATGGTTGAAATTTTAAGAAAAGTCTCAAGATCTCGATACGTGGACAATAAGCAAATAAGTTGCAAGCCTTTTTGCAGATAAGATCGATTCATTTCAAGCATTCTAAAGTATATAAGCACGGATTTAAAAATAAACTGTGTCGAGAGAATGAAAAAATTGTTGGCCGCTCACAGGCTCGAGGCAACGGCGGCTTTTTCAGGCATCCGTACACGTTCCGCTTGTGGCTTTGAATCGCAACGCACTCGACGTACACTGGCACGAGTTGGTGCGCGGGCAATTACACAGAATTCGTGTCATAATTGGCTAATTATCGACGTTACTTTATCGAGCATATAAAAGCGCGTGCGGCGTCGAGGTTGCATCCCATGCGCTTTTTTCGGAATCTAGGCGTCGTACTACTCTATACCGACGACGCCTGCACATCGTTGCGCTCTGGGCTATTTAATGAGTTTCGAAGAAAGTTTATCCTATAAAAAGGCAGAGCTCTAGCAATTGAGATGGCATGGCGTCGAATTAAGGCGAATGAGTACAGCCCCTTTCGACGCAAGAGCCGCACATGCTTGGCTCGTCAGGCTGTTGCTCTCTCACTCTTAAACTCATTCGAACTTACTCGGCTGTCGTAATTTTTTCATTAACAAACACAACAGATCGTAAAAAATGTTTCGTGGTTAGAGACGTGTGTCTCGCGCAGCGCGACCGCAACCAAAAATCACGAGTTCGAGAGGCCAGAGCTGGCGGCCGTCCGTTATGTGCGATTTCTGTACACGTTACATACGTGCTGGGCACTCGAGAACATAAGCTGCGCATTGCCAAAGCTCGTCGGTAAATAAATTTCTAAGCGCGCCAATGTAACAATAATAAGAAAAACGGGATTATGTGCCGCGAAACAGCCCATTAATGTATCGATTTGAAGAGTCGCGCGAGGCACATGTAGTCGGCCGCGCGCTCACGTAATCTCTCGCGCCTTGCATGTATTTAACCTATAAGTGATGCAAAGACCCATACTCGAAGCCGCTGCGTGAACGTATGGTTGCGTACCCGATTGCTTAGATTACGCACCTATTCACACGCTGCTCAACTCTCAAGTGCATTACGCTCCCGAACGGATTACAAGTTATTATTTTTATCGGCGTATATCCATCCACGATTGCTGCTGTTACTTTCGCCTTTGGTAAAATGAACTTTGAGCGAGCGATTGATAACAGTTGGAAATTATTGCGAGATTCGTTGATGACTCGTAGGAATGTCATTTCTCGATGTGATTCGCAGGAGGGACGATGAGAAGTGTAACTGGATGCTAGAAAAACTTTTGGCCAATTGATACTCTCTTTGGTTTATAGTAACGATGAACAAGTTTGAGGGTTTAACTCGATATAATCTGGCCAATTATTACGAATTCGTTACAAATACTTAACGAATTAGAATTAGGAATAAGTGTGAACCTCCTCGACGGGTTTCCTTTATATTTGCAGTAGTTCTTCTTTCACAAGGATCGATCGTTTTGTGCTTACCGAGTCGAGGAGTCGTATCGACGAATAAAGCCAGACTTCGTCTTCCGAGGTCAGTCGTATTAGGCGAGGCTGCCTGTCTACATTCTATTTTGAAATGGCAACTCTACTGTCTCACTTTCGCGGTGTTACATATTGCAACGCTGCACCAAGGCCGGTCAAGCTGAAGCGCGCCACGTACACTTACGGCTCGTTACGATCGCCAGCTCGCCTATCCAAGCTCTACCATATATCTCGAGCGAAAGAGCGCGTATTTTCGGCTCGACCGGCTTAGAAACGCGAGCGCGCCAAGCCCACTGCCACTGCCACTGCCGATCCTAGCCGCGCTTCAATGGGAATATGGACTCTCCTGGATCGTCGTCGGTGTTGCTCGATTCGACAAAACTATATTCGAACGGCCTCTCGAGCGATCGCGTTTCTCGCTGCGCTGAGCAACCGATGCCGATTTAAGTGCTCCTGCTGTTGCTGCCATTATTAGCCATCGAGGAGAGCTAGGCCAGCTTAGCGCGTTTTTTTTTCAATGTAACTGGAGATGGCTCATGTTGAGGCGAAAGCAGGAGCCTGCACGAATTGTGCTCGTTCATAATTTTTAATTCACTACCAGGCTTCTTTCATTTCGAAAAAATTTGAATCAGTATCTATCTAGTGTAAATAAATGTCCGTTGTAACTACGCTTGTAAGGATAATGATTTTCAGCAGTGTTTGTCAAACTTGACCCGCGTAAAAATTGAACCTATGTAGAACATTTTGGAAACATGTTGCTAATGTATCGACATAAAATGTTGGTGCAGTGTTGGAAACACGTTGGCACTAGCTCCGCAACATGTTTCCAATTGCTACTTTGTCAACATGTTGCCAACACCATCTAGCTGAACATTTTTTATCTATGGTGTTGCTAAAATGTTGCCAACACCGCATAGATGAATTTTTCCCACACGGTGTTGCTAAAATGTTGCCAACACGTGAGCAACATGTTACAATGAAAAAATCGCCGCCCATTCATTCCGACCCACTACGCGAATTCGAATCAAGTTTTGGTTTATAAATGATGAGCACTGCGACCGTTGGGGCACTTGACGCAACAGTAATGTGCGATGTCTCGTTCGAGATATTTAGCTCTGAAAGTTTGATGTCGATTTCCTTGGTGAAAATTGAACATTTCAAAAAATCTCATATTACTATCAAAAAGCTGAAGAAACTTACCATCGAATCCACTGGTTAGTTTTTTTTAGATGAGTTTTAATACTTTTTCAACTACTTCACGGAGAGAAGAAATATAGTAATAATTTCTTTAAATTTTGGAAAAATTACTATAGGTCTTAATAAAAGTGTGACATCTTTGACTTTCGGGTGAAAAGTTGCTATAAAATGTATAAAAATTATAAGAAATAAAATAAAAATTGAGAGAAATATAGTAAAAATTACAAAGGTTTTTAGTAAATTTTTCCCTAACCTCAAAGATGTCACACTTTTATTAAGACCTATAGCAATTTTTACTATAAATTTTTCTCCGTGTTGGAAATCAAGTAATAAGCCGTATTTACGCAAAAACTTCGATTTTCGACCTCTAAATCACAAAAGTGAATTTTACATTTTTTTGTTAACGAAACTGCATGTTATTTTGCGATTGGACCATATACTAGGTATGAAATTACACAATTTCATATGATATTTATACCTAAGTATATGGTCCAATCGCAAAATAACATGTAGTTTCGTTAACAAAAAAATGTAAAATTCACTTTTGTGATTTAGAGGTCGAAAATCGAAGTTTTTGCGTAAATACGGCTTATTACTTGATTTCCAAGTAGTTGAAAAAGTATCAAAACTCATCTAAAAAAAACTAACCAGTGGATTCGATGGTAAGTTTCTTCAGCTTTCTGATAGTAATATGAGATTTTTTGAAATGTTCAATTTTCACCCAGGAAATCGACATCAAACTTTCAGAGCTAAATATCTCCAACGAGACATCGCACATTACTGTTGCGTCAAGTGCCCCAACGGTCGCAGTGCTCATCATTTTTAAACCAAAACTTGATTCGAATTCGCGTAGTGGGTCGGAATGAATGGGCGGCGATTTTTTCATTGTAACATGTTGCTCACGTGTTGGCAACATTTTAGCAACACCGTGTGGGAAAAATTCATCTATGCGGTGTTGGCAACATTTTAGCAACACCATAGATAAAAAATGTTCAGCTAGATGGTGTTGGCAACATGTTGACAAAGTAGCAATTGGAAACATGTTGCGGAGCTAGTGCCAACATGTTTCCAACACTGCACCAACATTTTATATCGACACATTAGCAACATGTTTCCAAAATGTTCTACATAGGTTCAATTTTTACGCGGGGAATTAAACCGTGTTCAAATAAAAAATGATTAAACGGTCGATCTGTTAGTGTCCCATGTAAATGCGTGTGTGTCTAAGCTGGGCATCCAAGTCCAGAAGTCCAGCGAGCAGGTAATCAGCACTGCTATAACTCAGCAAAATGATGCTCGCGCTGCATCTCGAGTCCGCGAGAGAAGCCTAATTGAACGTAATCTCGAGCGGCGCGGTAGCTGCTACGCATGCGGTGCTGCAAATTAATGCGTAAATATATTAGAAAAACGTCAATTTATAAAAGTTGTCTGTTGCAACGGCCTGACTTTATAATATGTAATAACCGCTGAGCTTCGGGTATAATATATATACAAATACACTCGAAAGCAAAGAATAAATGGAGCGTGGAAAATCTAACGCTAGGCCTCGTCATTTTCACTACGTGACCATAATGAGTGATTGTTTCGAGACAAATTACTGACTTTGTGTGTGCGCGCGTGTGTGTGCTCCAACGCAAAAGCGGACACTCTTCGCTTTTATCATTTTCTAGTGCTCGCACGGAATGCGCGCTCACTCGGATTTTAGTTTGGCACGCAGGATATGTGGCACGCTCGATCAAGCTCAATTATGCTGCGAAAAATTGAAGAATGACAAAAATATTTCCCGAGTCTGCACAGCAAAAATTTCATCATTTTGTAAAAATAAAATAAAATTTTATCGCTCTGCCTTCTCGGGTCTCTTCTAGTTACAAGCTTTATTCGAGAAAGTGCTTTTCATAAGTGTATATATGTATAGCTAGCATAGAAAACACTATGCTGCTACGTGTAGTAATAGTTTCAAGCGCACTGCCGTCTTGCTGCTGCTGCTGCACGTACGTACAGTCTCAAAGGGTTTTTTCTCTCCTGGCTAATGGCCTGTGAAAATTTCGAGGTTTTTAAGTGCTGAGCTACTGCTGTCCTTTCGTATATAAAAGCAACCGAAACGAAAGCAGACGAACGCGTAAAAAGAAAGCGATGACGCCAAGCTCTGAACAAAAAAAACCAAGAACGACTCGGAGCTTTATTCGCGCGTGCACTCACATACACGTGCAGACGTGGACACGGCTCGGTAGCCGGTTGGCTCGTTCAAGGGGAAAATTGTGTGCGGACAGCAAGTAAAAACCCGAAAAAAGAAAAGAAAAATAAACGTGAAAAAGCACTATCAACAATTTGGCTTTTCCAGTAATCACTTTGAGCTGAAGGTCTGATTTTTATACCCTTTTAAAACAAAGTATGTGTACATTCCTCGAAACTGCATCGACGGCTTCTATTCGTAAAATGACTTTTCGGAAACCAGCGCTGGAGAGTCATTCAAAATTGTTGTAAGAAAGGCGTGTCTACATGATAATACTGCGATGACTTGGAGTAAAAATAATAACCATTGAATCGCGTTGGCTGCTGAAAGTGAGTCTTCTTGCAGCAAATTTTGAAATATTCTCTTACGCTGGCCTCTGAAAAATCTTTTAATAAATAGCAGCCATTGATGTATAATACCTAAATATATCAGATGTGCGTCATCGAATCAATGTGTGAGACAAGTGAATTCCGAAAGTCCTGTAAATGGCATATTATCTTGATGCGGAGACAAAACGTTGGCGACTGGCGAACGCATCTGCATTTTTCCAGGAATCAGTCGATATGCGCGCGCCTGAGTAGTGTTACAGGATATATAAACCTAAGCGTGCTGTACCAGAAAGTATATCTATTTAATTACATCGATTTTTAGTAGACAAGGATCGATTACGAATGCGCTTTAAGCAGCGATCTTAATTGCGCTCCTCGAGCTGCGTCTATATAGTTTTGGAGCGCGCTAGCAGGTGTGTGAGTGTGCGTGTGTTAAAGCGTGCGTAAGTGTGCAGTCTGTGCATATGAACAGTATTTACCTACTACAACATTGCCTGCACCGAGTGCCGAGTGCGTACTTCTCGTTTCCGTTTTACGCTTTTTCGCCTTGTTTCTTACTACTGACTTGAGAGTTCTTATTCATTGCACAATCGTTGCTTGACTTTTACGCTGTACTGCTCCATTGTAGAATTACATTTTTTGCCTCTCCAGAGGAATATATATAGAAATTGTCGATCGATCTCGTTGGCATTTAATGACATCTCGAACGTTTTCGAGACTGTCAAGAATATTGTTTATCCTAAAATTGAGCAAGTCTTGATGTTGAAAGGTAGACATATTGTAGTTTAACAAAAGGTAAACACAGGTCTAGGATAAAAATATAAGCATTCTTAAAATTTATGACTGTTATGAAAACGTCTAAAAATAAAGATATTTTTTTTAAATATGAGCATTGATTGCTTGTGTGTCTAAAATATTTGCAATTTATAGTAATTCGTCTTTCGCACATGAATTATAATTTAATTTATTTCAAAAAGAATTTGAATTTGCAGTTGGTAAAAAGTGGATATTATGAATCCTAGAGCAAAGTCCTTGCAAATGATATAAGGCAAGTAAGGCAAGGTAGGTGTGGTCAAACGTACAATTCACAATGTCTGTGAGTGCCTGCGCATGTGTGTATTTCTAGGGGAATAGACATGATTTTTATGAATATCTGTAATGAATACCGCATGAATGTAGAGCACTACAATGCCGCTTGCGCAACTCTTTCTTGTTTTTATCGAGCCTCGCTAGCTACAGAAAAATATATAAAGCTTGTTCGGCTGATCGCGACAAAAAATTTCAGGTCAAATTAGAAAAATCATCGTCATCTGGTGCGCACGGATACGCGCACAAAAAGCAGAATATGTGTCAAATTTACAAGATTATTACATCCTGTGTTGTCGAGTTACGCGTAATGTACGTAGTAATGCCGGTTGGCCTTGCATAGATTTCCAATAATTGGGGAAGAATTATTTCTCGGAGGCTGAGTGTATTTATAGTTTGAGGAAAATCGGTTGCAGTATCGATGTTGAACATGCTGACGAGACATCCTCAATAGGAGCGAGCCGATTCTTTGAGGATTTCATAAAAGGAGAGAAAAAAAAATGTCGATACCGATAGGGTTTTATGCGTGTAACATGCAATTATGCAGGGGAGAGATGTAAAAATAAGTAATTTAATCCAAAAAGTTTGGCATTTACGATTTTATTCGACGAAATGCTTAGGTAAATTATTCAAGTATTTGTCGGGTCAGTCGTTTGGGGGCACGGAGCATCGCAAGTCAAGCAGACGCTCGTATCAGAGAGGCTCCGAATCTGCGTTAACGCAGGTACGTATATATTACTTCGGAGCACATCGTTGCTTTGTAGCAAGCCACGAGAAACCGTATATAGCTGGAGCCTGTGCAGGGTATATATATAGCGTATATAATAGTTGCTACTAAGGCTACGAACATAGGAGCGCGAGCTAGCTGGTAGTCTATTGCAGGATCGGCTCGGCGCATGCAACAGGCCGGCGTTGCCGGCGTTACCATAGCCGTCGTCGCCGTGCCAACAGAGTATTTGGGACAAGGTCAGAGGCCCTGCCGCTACTGCTGCTGCTGCTGCTGCCAAGCCAAGACACTGAAAGCAAAGCTATATACTCGCGCTCCGGAGCCTGTGTGCACTTTCACTTCTGCCGAGTGAGAATACTATATACACGTATACATGCAGCTTTATAGCGAAGAGTTGGGGGCTCACGTTCGTTCGTTCGTTCGTTCGTTCGTTCGTTCGTTGCAGCTCTATGCATTTGTGCGGAGAGTTGCCATACGAGCCTGCACAGCTTTGCATAGGTGAGCCGAGTCAAAGTTTCGAGGCAATTTTTCGTATCCGAGCTCCGAGCGTGGGCCGTTTCGTGTTCTCTTCTAATAAGGGGTTGTGTGGGTTGGCCGCTTGTATGTGCAGCTATAGCCATCTCGCGAGAACCGAGTCTATAGCAATTTTTCCTCCTATCGGCCGCCACTATCGCAGCGCGCCGCGACTGCGCTTTTGAAATTGCACTCGATCTTTGTCGGCTAGCCTATCGCTCAATTTGGCTATTAATTCTTCTACTTTGACCTAGTATTGCGCCCATAAATACACGCGTACACCAACAGCTCCAGCAGAATTCTAAGACATTTTATGCCAGGGTCTTTGAAAATTTCGTAAATTTTCAACTATAATCCGACATCAATGTGGGCTAATTAAAGTCTTTTAATATTCGGAAGTGTATACGATGCCTTAACAAGTCCCGATAACATTGCGAAAAGGCATTATACGCTCGCGGCATGCAAGCGCGGTATACAGCGTACGAGTGTGCGCGTGAGTACGTATATGTCGTAATGGGTTAGTGAACTAGTAAAGCTAGTGCGAAAATATATCATCGGTCTTATGAAACGCGATGGTGCATGTATCCACTGTGAAATGACAGATGCGCTAAATTGCTCGCGCGTTTTTAATGGAAAATTGTCGATTTTGCTATTGGCGCGCGGCTTCGATGGCTTTGAGCGACGACTTTTTTTCAGGATTGCAACTTGAGCGCATCTCGAGTCCCAACTCGCGCGTATCGTCCCAGGCTTATCTCGCGCAGGCTCTATGCTGGTCTAGTTGCAAAAACTTGAAGGCGATTAACGATTGACACGAACTGGGTCCTTTTTACGTTCTTACTGCAGGGATCCGCAGCTCGTGACGCAGCCTATCTCTGCGGCTGGTCAGTTTCCTATCTGAATTTCGGTAGCACTGAATAGATAAGATCTAGATCGTCCATGGACGCGTGCAGTTGCTGTGTATGCTTCGCTTATGCCATTGCGAATACCTTAATTAAGCCTGCGCGAAACTATTTTGCCTCGAGCTGTCTCTTATGTATATACGCCGCGTGTGGCTAACGGCGAGAAAATAAATAAATCGAACCCAGGCTTGACAGAGCCATCCAATTAGTAGGTTGTACGTTGTCACTTTGCTTCTATAATACTTTTATATAATACGTTTATATATGCCGAACATAGGATTTGATATCTTAAGCTGCTCTCTGCGAGAACTAACGATACGTGCAAAAAGCTCCCATTATGTACGCTACGTGTTTTATGCCGAGTGACACGAGAGACAAGAGGAGATTGCAGCTCGCCGAGAGAATCTCCGCGTCGATTAAAACGAGCCCATCGAAGAAAAATCCGCGCTCGCTTATTCGACGTCATTCAAATAGCTCGAGGCAAAGAACAACTGCCTACAATGTAGTAATAAACCACCCAAAAGCAGCTGCGATTTTCATTTGCGCTATGTGTACCAATCACTTGAATTGATGCGCATTACGTACATAATTCGCTTGTAAAAATTATCTCGGCCATATGTACGTACTAAATTGAATCGAATGTTTCAACATATTTTTCGCGTATAAGAAGATTCTTCAGTGGAAAGAAATTGATTTCGTATAATTTATATATGCGAGCGAAAAAAGGTGAGTTCTTTGTCGAGAGAGTAGAATGAACGAGCTCGGCATGCAAAGATTTTTAAATGAAAAAATGGAAAACGACTTTTTTACCTCTACGTGGGCGGATGTAGCGAAAAAAGAGCTCATTACAAATGCAAGCATAATAATCACATTGACTATTTCGATTGGTCTACCTTTCTGGTCATCCCGATTTCCATTACGTCTGCCGAGTGAATCATTAAAGAATCCGAACAAATCGATTGTTCATTTAGCCACATTTATACGATCGCAATAGGACAGAGAAAGGGGAGGGGGCAGAGAGGAAGAGAAAAAGAGAGCGAAGCCAATCAACAAATCCTCGCTTAGGTCGCGCTGCAGGTACTGGCGGAGAGCTCAGCGACTCATCAAGATTTTTGCCGCGTGCACTGTAAGGCCTGCTAGAGGCACGCACGTCTCTATGTATGTGTGTGTGTGTGTATGTGTGCGATGGCTAGAAAAAACAGAAAGAAAACTCACAATGACCATCACCGCAACTCGTTCGCATTAACGAACATAGGTAGCAACGAAGAACAAAAAGCGTCGGACACGCGCGCGACTGAGCGACAAATCCCCGTACGCAGTTAAAGCTATATGTTGTGCTTCGAGCTCGTGTGTGCGAGCCGGTGACAAGGAGCGTGCGCGCTAGAAAAAGAACGAGGAAGACAATGGCCAGCGGCGAGCATCATTGGAAAACAGAAAATAAGGACCATTGTGTGCGTGGTGCGCTGGACGCGCTTTTCAGAATCGATGCGTGTTTGCAAATAGAGGCGAGCGCGTGCGGACTGCGGCCGCCGCTCTGATCCGTGTGCGCGTCGTCGTCGTCGTGCGGATTTAAAATAAAAGCGCCGCCGAAAGAGGAGCGATCGATCGACCAACTTACGCGGCGCTGCGCTGACAGCCGATGAATTGTTTTCTTGCCGCGAGCGCGCACAGAATTTCCCGCGAACGCAGCTTACCTGGAAATCGCACTCGCACATTCCGAAATGTCCAATGAATTCTGAAAAGTCGCCACGCGCGACCTGTGTTTTCTCTTGTTATTTTCTATTATGCGATCGATTTCACAACCGGAGAGCGGCAGCTATTATATAGATCGCCACCTTGTCTCGCGCAGCTCGTATCCTCTTCTGCATGCGCTCCCCACCGCGCTTCTTCGAGTCTCGATCGACTTTTGTTTTACAATTTCGAGCCGGCGCTCGCCAATCTCTATAACCTGAACATTTCAATACCTAGGCAAAAAACAAACTTATCTCTCGATTCAACAACGATTTCACGGCTCGCACTGCTTTGAAAGCCGCTCACGAATGCGGAACCGTCGTTTTTACCCGTCAATCTTTCGATGTATATGTTAAAAATAAAAAAAAATTGGCAAGCGCGCAAAGCGCCTCGAAACACGTGTGCGAACCGCACTAGTGTTCCACTAATAATAAGTAACCGAGCCATCTCAGCGGTATCATAACAACTACAATCGCGTCTTCGACGTGCCGCTTCCAGCCGCGCGTCCAGTGAAAAACTTCGTGATATTTGCGGCAGAGCTCCCTTGCCGATCATCCTTTTATAAAGCGAATCATTTTTCCGAGATCTGTTCTGTTTCTCATTGATCGATCGTTCACAATGCATCGAATGCATTATTCGTTCGCATGTATAAATGTGTGTGTACCTGTACGTGTACTTATGTTGCAATCGTCCTTGGAGCAGTCTCCTCTTTGATAGCTCGCGAAAGTGGAAAGACGCGGATGCGCCGCGTGCCAATACACGTACATAACACGAATCTTCACAAAACTTATATTTATGAGCACGCATACACGCACATGCAACGACAAAGATATGAATAATAGAGAATGAGTTTTTTTATTTGTCGCAATTTCGAAGGGATTATAGATTTTAGATCAAAGCGAAACTCGAGTTTATTTTTTTCGAATTTATCAATTTCATTGTTAACACGATAAGTTGATCGAATTTACTGTTTTACACATCTATATAAAGTCTATCGTCTTTACTTTTTCGCCATTACTATCAATATTATTTTTATATATTATTACTACAATGCTTAATTTTTATATTTTGTAAATTTGATTGTTATTATTGACTGAAATTTCAAGCTTTAAATAAAATTTTAATGTCACTAAAAAACTTGAATAAAAACGTAGTTTATTTAATGTAATGTTTTTCAGGACTAGTGAATAGAAGCACAGATCTTCAAAACGATCAGTGGCATGTTCATGTATGCGCTGAGACGTAACTCTCGTCCCATTATTATAATGGAAAGAGCAACGAGAACAAACTGTTGAGCAAGCTCATTGGCTATTAAAGTTTTTATTACACTGGATTATCGGAAACGCGTCAGCGAGGGCTGCGTCTTTCGGTGTGAAACACGATGACAAACTTGAACATCTGAATTTTAACGTATCGACATCTTTTCTCCGTTTTTTTGTTATTGCCTCGTGCAACCTCGAAACTGCAAATTCGTTAAAGAAAACTCACAGGAGTACGAGATATAATGGAAAAGTCTCGTTACTAAGAATTCCGAACATTTACAATTATTTTCAAGTGTATCCGTGAGGATTAAAATGAATGTTTACGTGCATATGCTGCGGAAACCGATCGAGGACACAATCATATTTAACTCAATCTTTCGATAAGCTGCACTTGAGCCGTAGGATTTTGTGCTCCTTTCGGTTTGCATTATGCGTATACGAACGAGTCATTAAATGTTTTAGAAGCCTGGCACGATGGTAGCGTACGCATTACCCTTCGAAACCAGAAATCTAACAGTACATAGTAAGTAGCTGAAATCCTGTGGAGCTAATTTCCTGCTCATTTGTGTCGGGAGCCCTTACTACGTAGACAAATATAGGCATATATTGAGCCTATACACGCAAACGTATAATGTGATTCGCTTCGCGCCCGGTGCTATTGCCGCTGATGACGATGCGTCCTCGATCAATGTCGGGCACATATGTGCTGGGTGTGTGTTCGTATGTATATGTGCGTTATGCGCGGAACAGTTTCTGTAAGACGGAATATTACCCTCCCTGTGCACCTCGCACACCAGATAGACTTTGTGAAATGACTGTATGCAAGAGCGGTAAAGAGTAAGAGAGAGAGAGAGAGAGACAGACAGATGCACGTGGGCTTTTCTTCTGAAGTCATGAACGCGCAGAGGAAACGATGCAGCACCGGCCTAAGAAGACGTTTCGGGATCTGCTCGATTATCGGAGACGTTATATTGCGATTTGACGTAGCATCTTACTGCGCCGCCGGCTTGATGAGTTTTAGGATTGATGTAGGATGCGCTGTGTGTGCTTATGCATTTCTTATGTGCGCGAGATTTTGTAAGAAGATTATATCGTGAATAAACGTGTACCCCTTATTACGAATTAATGCGCACTTGCTGTAGATTTAGCAATTAAAACATCATTTGTGCTATTGAATTAGCAAATTATCGAGTTTTTTCAATTTACTGCTAGAATTTCAAATAATAATTCGATCAAATGATTCGATAAAACAATCTTTCGTGACATCAATATTATCCATGAAGACGCGTACTTTGAGTAGATTTTTTGAAAGATCAAAGTAAAAAGAACATTAAAATTTCATGGCATGCACTACAAAACTCATAGTTAAGGTTACAATAGTAACCTTTTGATGCGTGTAGTACTGAGCCAAAAACGAGCCCGGCCACGAAGGCCTCACAGCATATGTAAGTAATTGTTCGTATTTTTGTCTATAATATCTCTCTCCCTCTCTATCCCTCTTACTCTCTTTCTAGCGTGCGACAGACATAGCAAGAACTTGCCGGAAACCTAATCGTGTAAAGTTCTAATGGCAGTGGCTTATTCAATTATTTACTTAATTCTTATTCAAAGACAAAGTCTATGTTCAACTATTATTACTTTTTTACTTGCCTTTTTTATTATTTATTTCATATTTATAACTTATTAATAAATTTATTTTATTCGATCGTAACGCACAGGTATTCTTCTTAAAATCATTTTCTGTCCTTCCCCACGAAGTAAAATTCATGTGATGCTATACGATATTTTTAGTTGCTGTAACAAAATATGCTTTTTGCTACTTTTACTTGTACCAACTTTTAGTTGGCCCAACAAAATGATTTTTCGTTGTCACAACTACGAGTTTTGTGGTATGTAGTCTATTTAAATAAGTCGCTGTAATTGAATAGCGATGCGTTTAAACATAATTTACTGCAAGTAACTATAACAATGTTAGGGTGCCTTGTTTAATTGTTCGGGGTTTCATTTTTTTTATTATAATGTTTATCTTGAGCTAATTATTTTGATAAGTATCGTATTTTTATAAGTAATATATTTTTATATGTTAATACTCATTCTAATAGGCAACGAAGTATATCCTTGCAATATTTACCTCGTTTATACGAATGGTTACGAAATTCTTTAAAATTATTTTACTCTAAAAAACCAACATTTATAAATACTCATGCACACATATTATTGGCATTTAAACTCGTGAGTTTCAGCAAAAAAGCATTTTACATCGATCGTAAAGCTATTAATTCATCGTGTTACACGCCTCCTCACATCTACAATCTATGCGTGTGTAGTATGAGTATATATTATAAGCGTTTGTGTATGTATAAGATATGTATGTGTTTGTGCGCGCGCGTATACTTTAGGGCGGAACGAAAAAACACTTTTGACGCCGATCGCTTTGTAATAGTATTTTATCGAAACTTTAAGATAAAAAAAGAGAAAAGCCGCGAGCTGGGT